>NC_058053.1:26082387-26117387 GCF_020085105.1 Siniperca chuatsi
ATGCGGACCGGGCACGGCTGGACGTCTCCAGCATCCGAGAGGTTCGCACCGGGAAGAGCACTGAGACTTTCCTCCATAACGGTCCTCTCTTTGAACACCTGGCTGAGGAAGCAGCCTTCTCTATCATACATGGGGATGACTACCAGGTACCATATTAATGTTGAGACATGTTTCATCCTTCAAGATCTACAGTGAACAATCTTACAGTCATACAACCTGTTAGTGGTCCAATCCATCCACCCGGTAATTTTTATTATCTGTCCCCCCCTACAGTCTCTGGACTTGGTTGCATTGTCGGCAGATGTGGCCAACATCTGGGTGACGGGCCTTCGCTACCTGTTGGCCCACCCCTTAATCATTGGGGGGGCTGGGGGAGGAGGAGGAGGAGTAGGAGGGCTTGGTGAAGGAGGGGGTGTGGCGGTAGAGGGCAGCCTGGGAGGCAAGATGAGGAGTGAGTGGCTGGCAGCGGAGTTCGCCCAGGTTGATGAAGATGGCTACGGCATCGTGTCAGAGGATGTGGCGGTTGCCACCATCTGTAAACTGTGTCCCGGTATCAAGGAAGCCAAGGTGAGTTGGGGGTGGGACTTCTGAATAAATATAAAATCATTTAAAATTGTACACCTTCAAAATCAATATTTTCTATTAACAACTGATCACACAAATACTTATATGTGAAAGAGGTCGCTCATGGTGATGAACCCACAGAGAATTATCACCCGACTCCGCAGTTCCCCTCAGATCTTCATGCTGTAGCGAGTTTCAGCTCATTGCTTCCAACAACTTTACTGTTTTGGTTCACTCTCACCGCTCTCATAGCGTCGTTTCCTCCCGCAGCAGGCAGCTGTTTTCAGTGAAAAAGCTCTAAAAACCCACTGCACACTACCTGCTCAGCACCAAGCACAGTTAGCGACTATCTGGTGAACATAGATAAAGAGCTAATGTGCCTGATATTTGCCTCAGGAGTTGGGCTCTGTTGTAATTGTGACAGCATTTCTCACAATTTTCAGATGTTTTACAAATCAAAGAGTCAATTGATTAATGGAGACAATAATCAGCAGATGAATCCATAATGAAAATAATCATTAGTTGCAGTCCGATACAAAATAGTTCAAAATGAGCTCCACCTCAACCAGCTACAGCAGTAACATCCTGCTTTTACATTAATAAGTAATAATAATCTAATGATATATAGTAGCGTAACAGTCACAGGGACATTTTTCTGCTTTGAGTACTTTTACTTTAAGTACATTTTCCTGATTATACTTATATACTTTTACTTAAGTAGCATTTTCAATGAGTTTTACTTGTAACACAGTATTTTTACCGTGTGGTACTAGTACTTTTACTAGTAAGTAAAGGATCTAAGTACTTCCTCCAAAACTGCATAAAAATAATGTATTACAGAAAAAGACATGTTCATACACAGCTTGGCACACAGAAAGCCAAAATCACAAGAATTTCTATTGCATACCTGGCTAAATGTTGTAGGCACATAAAGCTAAAACACAGATACCCAGCTGCCTTGTATCAACAAAGCTTAGATATTCACCATGTTGTGGCAGAAAGCAAAGAAACACACCATCATACTGTAACATCTTTGTAATCAAGACTGTATGTCTCCATTCACTTCTGCTACAGCCACAGCAGGAGTGTTATGTTTCCTGATCAAATGGTTTGTTCCTGTATTTGGAGCAGCAGAACATTTAATCCCTTGTGACAAGAGATTTGTTGCTTTTCTGCTTTTGTTAGTCTGGATTTCGGATGTGCATTTACACACAGGTCGGTTACTTTCACCTGCTGCCTGAACAGCAGACAGACACTAAGAGACAGAATTAGCCTGGAAACATAGAGAGCATAAAAGTCTGTCTATTGGCTCAGACAGGTGAGTTGACTGCTGACTACCTGTAAGAACCTGTAAGAATTTTCCCAAGATGATATCGGGGAGTTTTGCAGGCATGGTCTTCGCAGAACAAGATGAAATGATAGAGAGGAAAAGAGGAAGCAGGCCAAAAAAAAAGATATGAAAGGAAGGTGAAGAAGGAGTTAGAGGGACGAAATTATTAATGCGTTGTGTTTTTTAATGTGGGTCACTTTAATATCCTTATTGAAACAAGATAACTAAAGTTTAATAAAATTTGCCAGCTTCATTGAATGAGGCATAATGTCGGTTAGCTAATTAACTCACTTCATCTCTCGCTCAATAAACTGTCCGTCCTACCTGACTCTCCTCTCTGTCACCCAATTTCTCTTTCTACAGGTACGTCTGCGTTTTAAGGAGATCCAGCGCAGCAAGGAGAAGCTGACCTCCCATGTGACAGTTGAGGAGTTCCAGGAGGCCTACTGTGAGCTTTGCACCCGACCTGACGTCTACTTCTTATTGGTGCAACTGTCAAAGGACCGTGAGTGTCTGGACCCTCAGGACCTCCGTCTCTTCTTGGAGACGGAGCAGGGTTTGTCTCTGGCGACAACCGAGGGCTGCTGGGAGCTCCTGAGGCGTTGTGAGCCCTCTGCCCAGGGCAGGGAGAGGGGGTTGCTGGGTCTGGATGGATTCGCCCGATACCTGCAGTCTCCAGAGTGCCAGCTGCTCGACCCAGAGCACCTGGGAGTTTGTCAGGACATGAACATGCCTCTGTCCCACTACTACATCAGGTGTGTGTGGCTTGGAAAGACAAGGAGCTTAACATTAACCGACTACATTATTTTGTGGGATTATAGGTTACGATAGAAAAATCCCTTACTAGAGCATCCACTGTGTGGAAGCCAGGCCTGGATGCTTTAAAGTTTAAAGTTTAAACTTCCCCAAACCAAAAAGGACAGAGCCGCTACTCTGTCCTATTTGGTTTGGGGGAGTTTACACTCCAGCAGCCCCAGCCAAACTTGTTCTGCTTACTCACCGCGCCCTGCATGCCACCACCAAACAAACATCTGAGAAAAATACACACATTAAATTGGTTCCAGTATTACATTATAAATTAGGTAATTTTTTGAAACTGTAAACTACCCCTGTACACTTCAAACGTTGAAAGCTAAGATGGAGCTGTCTAGCAACATGTGTCAAGCAACATAGGATCAAGTGGACAGTGTGTGGGTTGGAATGTACCTTTTTAAATTTTGGTATTAGTCAGTGATTATATATAAGTTAAGTTGTGCATCAGTACATTTTTTGTCCTCATCTCTGAAATTTTGTAAGATATTTTCAGTTGTCACTAAGTGTTATTAATACTATAAAACACAATTTAGAGGCAGGACATTATTTGGATTAGTGTATGAGTAATGTTGATTTTTTTCCCTCAGCACCTCGTACCGCTCCTACCTGCTGGATGATCAGGTCCACGGCAGAGCAGACCTAGGAGGGTTGATCAAGGCCCTGCAGTCCGGCTGTCGATGCGTGGAGCTGGGAGTCACTGACGGCCCAGAGGGGGAGCCTCTCCTTGGGGTCGACTATGGGCCAGATATTCCCCGCCACCATCACCACCACCATCACCACCACCATGCGCCCGTCACTATCCGCTCTGCTCTGGAGGTTGTCAATAAGTATGCCTTCCTGACTTCTCAGTACCCACTCTTGGTGTACTTGTGCCAGCGCTGCTCTCCTGCCCAGCAGCGCACCATGGCTCAGCACCTAAAGAAAGTGTTTGGCTCCCGTCTTTACACTCCAGAGGCCCTCCCTGTCAGCCTGGGAGGGCGAGCCACAACCTTACCTTCCCCTGAGCAGCTGAAGGGACGCATCCTGATAGTGGGGAAGAAGCTCCCTCAAGAGCAGCAAGGCTCTGATGGGGAGATATCTGAGGAGGATGAGGAGATAGGAGGAGGCGGGCCTCTGGCAGGACGGCGAATGACCATCCCTGGTGAGGAAGAACTGGGTGTGGTCCTGGTGGTGCCTCCGCCCTCCCAACCGAGGAAGCTCCGGCTCCACAAAGAGCTGTCAGACCTGGTGGCTATCGCTCGGACGGGCAGCCGCAGCTTCTACGCCCAGAGAGCCAGTCACAAACAGGCTCAGCAGCAGTCACCACCCAGCAGTCCCTCCTCTCCCAGCACGCCGATGCCTCCTGAGCCGCCTTATTGGACACTGTGCTCCCTGGGTGAGGGAGAGGCCAGGCGGCTGACCACAGAGAGCCCAGAGGACCTTGTAATGTTCACCAAGCGCACCCTAACCCGGGTACGACCCAGTTCAGTGCGTCTGGACTCCAGTAACCCCAACCCACAGGGATACTGGAAAGGAGGGGTCCAGCTTGTGGCCTTGAACCAGCAGACCCCCGGCGCCATGCTGGACCTTCACAGAGGCCGCTTCTCACAGAACGGAGGGTGCGGTTATGTTCTCCGACCCGCTGTAATGAGGGATGAGGTGTCGTATTTCAGTGCCCATACGCAGGGCTGTGTGCCAGGAGTGCCGGCTCAAACTCTACGGATTAAGGTGTAGATGTTATTTCTGTTTTCTAACATTCAGTTTTTCATTTAGGCTAAAACTTTAGATTCTGAGTGTGAGTTTCCCTGCAATATTCTTTAGTTTATTTCACTCAAATATCAGCTAAGTAATGAATTTAACGTCAACTGCTTTGTGTTCTACTGCGCAGGTTATCAGTGCCCATAACCTGCCCAAGCCTCAGGGATCAGGGGCTAAGGGAGAGGTCATTGACCCGTATGTGGTTCTGGAGCTGCATGGCGTACCAGCTGACTGCGCTGAACAGCGGACACGCACTGCTGCTCAGAACCAGGACGACCCACTGTTTGATGAGACCTTTGAGTTTCAAGTAAGGCGTGTTAAAACTGTATACACTGGCGTGAGTTTCTGTTCAGTGGAACGGATGTTTGTTTACTGTTCTTTATTTATTTCTGAGTTTATTTTGATTTTCACTTTGCAATAAATAATGCAAGTTACTGATATCGTGAAACTTGGCAAATGCTCAATCTTGGGTAACAAGTGCAGGTGAGTATTGTCGACTAATTTTTGACCAGGAGGCAATCAGCAGCAAGCAATCTTGAATAGAGCATGACGCAGCCTTAATGCATCGTTATTAGGTGGAATTTAGTTATAGGTTATAGAGGTTATATAAATAGGTTATATAGGAGGAATTTATTATTGATAGGTGGATTCTGGTTTGGTTTCAGTAATGCCGAGTCACATTAATTCCTCTCATCCTCTTTAAAAGAAGCAAACATTTTGGGGTCACAAAGCACAAACATAGAGCTCCCCTAAATGTTATTATACACTGCGTAACCTAAATTATGAAAGTACAGTATTCCAAATAAACTTAAAATGGCACAAAATGTCCTCTTTTAACTAAATTAGTGTTTTATGAGACACTGAAATCCTACTCATCATAATGCTTACGAAATGATTAGCAGTTAGGTTAAGTGTTTAGAAGGTTGCATTCACAGGCTTATTTGGGTTGTTTACGTGTGCACAATAATGTCCATACAGGAAATACTGAGAAAAGCAATAGTCTGTTTAAGCCATTTGCATAACTGCATGACAGCTCCTCGTAATAATCCTGTTTACATGACCAAAAATATAATTTTAATTTTCTAGAGAAATTTGTTTATTTGGTGTTTTTCTTAAAGAGAGAAAAAACGAGCTCAGGATGCTTTCTGAGGCCCCAGTTCAGCGGTGATTTCAATGAAAAAGAGAAGAAGTGCTATAGTTGGTGCTCTTATTTTGCTTCAGCTTGGTGCCGTCTCTGAAGCACATTGTGGATGATGTTATTGTTAAGAATCATCAGTCTAACCCTGTGCTGACTTTGCTTTTATTGCATAAAATTGTATTTTAATGTGCATTTCAAAGTGTGCTAGATTAAAGATTTATAGGAAAGCCAAAGAGGAAAATGTCAACAACATGAAAGAGGCTTATGTGATTGGAGAGGTCTGTCTGCTCCTCTGTCGGTTTTGCACCTGCATGAAAATGGGGCCCAGAGTACTTAATTGAGGGGGGGGGGGGGGTCAAGACCATCAAGACTTAAATTAGGTGCTCCAATGAATACACTTATGTCTCCAGTGAATTTATTATAGGAGATGGCTGATTTGATGACTGCAATGTTGCTGATTTGGCTTTTTTTACCCCTCACTGAGAGTCCTGTGTTAGTGTGGCCTAGCCATAATGACAAGCTGTCACAACTGATATGGCATGTTCCCTGTGGCAACATCGTGTGTGTGTGTGTGTGTGTGTGTGTGTATTCAGTATCCTATAATAATGTACCTTCACAAAGAGTTGTGTAATACCTGTGATTCAAAAGAACATTTGACTGATTACATTGGCTCTTTGTCAGGAGACAGACATAAAGTGAAATTTGAATACACAATTTGGCTGTCGGACACAAATGCTTGCAAAATGCAACCACTGCTAACGTGCAATAGGTGAGCCATAGATATAACTATTTAATATTTTATAGTATAAATCCATCTGAGCAACTTTAAGCAACTTTGGTTGTGTTCGCACCTGTATTTTAATTCTCCTGGTCCAGACCAAAAAAGAAAGTGATCTAGTTTTGCCTTTTTATTGCGAGCCCATTTTAGGCTCACGTTGACTAATAAACAGCTGACTTTAGAGAAACTAAATCAGAAACACACCGTAAATACAACATACCAAATGTTGTAATCCTAAAGTCACACGGACTAACAGGTAACTCATGTGTTTGACAGCTCTACTCAGAAGTGAGGGGAAAATCAAAACAAAGCTCATTCTGTTGACTGACAGGAAATCATGCTGCACATCACTGCTCCTAATGGCTTTATTCATCTTCTCTGGTGCTCATGAAGAAATACTTAGTATATCAAGATTTATGATGTCTGCAGCTGAACCTCATCTATCATAAATATTGACAGACAGCCAGAAACAAGGCATCTTGTATGATGGAGAATATGTTGCTGTCAAATAGGGCGTCGTCACTACTAGTTTTATTCACTTTTACATAAGGAACTGACAAACAAAATACACCCAGCTGGACACACGCACTAAATATCTTTGTTGGTACTTTTACTGATACTCAGGAAGTAAAAAAGGGTCAAAACAATTGCTGACCTGCTTATGTGTCGCCATGGTTACCAGTTGATCCTAGATAACTAGCCTAAATAGAGTTGCGAAGTGGGAGGATGGTGAGGAGCAGCCCCGACAAGTTTTACAGTCGTGCTGGATTTCTGCCAGATCGATTGTTTGTTGTTTGACATTCAGCTTGGTCACGACGTCTGATTAATTGCCGTCGGCTGGATTTCGGTTGGCCGTCCTGCTGTTTCAGCAGTTCCATGGTCCGATTTCCCTCATGACTGCTGTCAAAAGATCTGTTATAAACTATAGTGAGTTTGTTTTAATATAGTAGTATTTGACATGTTGTGGTTAATTGTAGTCTTGACTGAGAACTTGCAGAACATAAACCATATTGTCTTCATCTTCCAGCCATCTGCAGCTCCATATTTTTCTTTTTTTCTTCCTACTTTACTTTGACAGTAGAATTGCACAAAGTAAAACCTGCTTTTCTCTCTGTTTGTCATTATTATTGAGGATGTGGTTGTTTTGTTTGAATAAACTTTATTGGAAATGTCACTGGACAAAACCGACCAGGGGTTCCATGCTTATGTTCAGTGTGAGCATAAAAGTCACAGGTGAAGAAAGGCGTGAGTTAGCACGATGTACAAGATTAATACAAACACACTGTGCCAAGAGGGTTGTAACCAAAAGAACTGGAGGGCAGTGTGCCATGTCAAACACACACAAAAGGAAGCACACACGTAAGAAAAGACACATACCCAGAACCACACAAACCGGCATGAAAACACAGTCAGACACACAGGCACAGTCGAGGTCATGCTGTTTGGTTAAGTGTGCATATCAGCCTGTTGAAGCATGCTCTCATATCACTTAATCATTTGTCCTCCAGGCTGTGACACAGCTCAGATACTGGGCAGCCATGTCAGCACACACTTCCTGAACACACACGTAAACAGTAACACTAGTTGTCCTCCTAAGCCCCGATCAAAACCACTGTCTCAGCTGTCTGCACTCATAAAACACATAATAAGTGTGTGTAATATGGGTGTGACGGTACGTTATGGTGCAATATTTTGTGAAACAAAAATGGGATGATGTGCATGATGAAACTGAAAATTGGATAATAATGGATCAGTTATGCCTCCCAAAAGGGTACTGTTGTTTTGGTTTACATACAGTACATTAAAGGGGAACTCCACCAATTTTACACATCCAAGTCTGTTTACAGGTCTTGTGGAGTGCTACTGCATATGTGGGAAACATTGTATAAAGCCTTTAGTGGCTCCAGAGGGAGCTGTGAGAAGTCAACAAGTCTCCAAGTTTGAAAATGAAACAAATCTGTTGGTGTGGAGTTAGAAAGAAGTGAGCTTACCAGACTTCTGTTGATCTTAACACATCCGAATCGCAGTCCCCAGTTGCATTGGGGGTAATGTAGGCGCCAGGTTTTCACAAGGAAGAAGAATGAGTGGAATAAAAAAGACGATATCTTTGTTTCTGCATTGATTTTGAGCTTTTTTAAAAACTGTGCAAATCTAAAGCGGTGGAGTACTCTTTTATAGTACACTTAAATTACAATACATTAACATTTTTAATAGTCACTGGGCTCAACTGCTGCCTGTTGACAAGCTCATTTTATTTTAAAGAACACTTAAGAAATATAAAATCTGTTTTTTGAAGATTTTTTATGGCCAGCTGAGGTTTTTGGAAAATGGTACTCAGGCCCAGTTCAGACATTCGCTCTTTATCTTAATTGGGACAGTCTCATCTAGATGTTTGTTTTTCATGAAGCTCGTATTATGTAAATAAGGATCCATTTGCAAAAAAGCATTTTCATTTAAGAGCTTCTGTTATTGGAATTTTGCATAAAATTATATTAGAAAAGCTGTTTGGTTGAGTTTGAAAAGATGTTGTTTTCCAATTTAATGCATTTGAAAAAAATAAATATGAAATTATCTACAGCCATAATTAGTTTTTGTGAGCGTATGGAACTGTGAACACGGTATCGTCTATCATACTGAACTGTGACTTGACTGTAACATAACAACTCCAGATATAAGGATAATGTAAGAGTAGATATTCAGTCTGAGACAGCGTCCTGTGCCTCGTTGTCTTTTCAGAAGAGCATTTGGTTTGAAACTGATTGAATTAACTGTCACAGAGCTTTTCTGCTCAGCCACAGGCTTGTTTCTGAAAAACTGAGAATTGGATTGGATTGGAGTCATCATTCGGCACACACACACACACACACACACACACACACACACACACACACACACACACACACACACACACACACACACACACACACACACACACACAGAGAGAGAGACTGTGTGTGTGCTCGAGCTGTCTATCTGGATTGCCCATGCATGAAACTTCAGCATTTCTCCCAACCACTCAGCCCTCACTCACAGCTTATGGGAGTGGAGGCACACACACACACACACACACACACACACACACACACACAGGGGTATATTCTTTATAATAGTAGTCCTCGTTCAGTCAGTGTGACATGTTCTCTGCTCCTTCATTCATCACCAGCTTCTTCCTCATATTAGAATAGACTCACATATGTGTAAAACGTTATCATTAACATGGCCCTGCATGTATCTGGGTCTCTATGATTTTATTTCCTTCTCATGAAATTACATTTCTACCTCAGTGTAAGACCTTAAATCCCTCTGGCTGTGTCCCAATTCAGGAGCTATTTCCTTTGAAGTTTGCATTTCAGGACCCAATAGCTCTTTACAGGTGGACATGGCCTGTCAGCTGAGACGTGCAGCCATCTTTTACCTGAATTTCTGAGGCTGCATCAGGTGCAGCCCTCAATTGTTCAGTGGTGCAGTGGCGGAAGAAGTATTTAGATCCTTCACATTAGTAAAAGTAGCAAGACAATAATTTAAGAAATACTCCATTACAAGTCCTGCATTCAATTGTAATAAGGTAAAAGTATAGAAGTATTGTCAACAAAATGTACTTAAATTATCAGAAATAAAAGTACTCATGCAGTCAAATGGATCCTGTCAGTGTTATATTTTAATATATAATATTATTGGAATATTATTACCAGTGCAGTACCGTATGAACAGCATTTTAATGTTTTATCTCGTCAAAGTGGACAACTTTATATACTGTTGGGTACTTTAGCCTGTAGCAATGGATCGTATTTTATAAGCGGATCGTATGTGTTTTTATGAAACTCTGAATCTGTTATGTTAGTAACTAAAGCTGACAAGTAAAAGTAGTAAAGTAAAAAGTACAATATTTCCCTCTGAATTGTAGTGGAGTAGAAAAAAATCGCAGAAAATAGAACTACTCAAAATTGTACTTTAGTACAGTACTTGAGTGAATGTACTTAGTTGCTTTACACCTTTGGGATTAACAAACTGCTGTAACTCTGTTAGTCCACACCTACATCTGTCCTCAGATAAAATAGTTTTATAAATGTTATTTTTAAATGAATACAAAGAAATAAACAAAAAGTGGTTAGTGTAATTGCTGACCCCTGATGTAAACATACATCTTAGCAAAAACAACAATTCCAGATGCTTCCATGGTAAAGTGGAGCAGGCCGGGGTGGTGGAGGTAGCTGTAGCAGCAAACGGCGTTGGCATGTGGCCATGAGCGGTGGAATAGAGACTGTCAGGTTATGAGATCTGCCCTGTACACCTGTATGAATATGATTGGCTGTTACTAGTCAGCTGGTAGCTGCTCAACAGTCAATGAGCCACTGATATTCTGAAGCATTAATTAAACTTTTAGCCAGTCAGCTGATGCAAGTGCAACTTCAGTGCTCCTCCTGAACTAATGTAATGTTGCGTTAGTTTTAGCTTTGCTAATGCTAGACAGTCTCATTATGGGAGAAAGCTACATCTTTGTGGGACATGTCCTCAAAGACAATTGGGACACAGCTACTGAGTTCCATAAATATATCTCTTTCGTTTTTGTTTTGGGGTGCAACAAGTGAGCTTTTACCACAGGGTGGAACAAAAAGAAGGGCCTTTACTGCTGTGCTACCGAACATTTAGAACGACTTTTAGATTAAACAGATTTGCGGGCGTGTTCTGTCGCGTGCAGACATGCAAACTATAATCTCAATATTTGTGAGGGAATCAATGTCATAACTGTGCTGCTGGAGTTTATTTCTTTCTTCATATGGTTTTATTGTTCTGGATGCATGCACACTCGCACACACACACACACATCCTTGTACTGCTTTCTTTACGAGGACCGTCTTTGACATAATGCATTACCTAGCCCCTTACCCTAACCTTAACCATCACAACTAAATGCCTAACCCTAATCCTTACCCTAACCTAATTCTAACCTAACCCTTAAAACCAAGTCTTAACCTTCAAACAGCGTGTGAGTGTTTGTGTGTGTACTTGTACTTGCTACATAGTAAGGACTGAAACACATTTTTTTACCTACAGAGTGAGGACATTTTTGGAAAGTGAGGACATTTTGACCGGTCCTCACAACTTCAAAGGGCTGTTTGAAGGTTTAGACTTCGTTAGAACTAGGTTATGGTTAAGGTTAGGGTAAGGGGCTAGGGAATGCATTATGTCAATGACGGTCCTCACAAAGATAGAAGTACAAGGATGTGTGTGTGTGTGTGTGTGTGTGTGTGGCTGTACCAGGCTTTGTATAGAGAAAAACAGACATTACCCGTTAAAATTTTATTGTGAAACTAGTTTACTCTCTGTTCCTCTGCACAGAATGAATATGTAGAGACACACTCCTAGCATCATTTGTCCTCCCACTTACTCTGTGTGTGTGTGTGTGTGTGTGTGTGTGTGTGTGTGTGTGCATGTTTTTCTGTATGTGTGTGTGCGTGTTTTTGTGTGTGCGTGTCTCTGCTTACATGTTCGGGTGTTTACAGCCTTGTTAGCCGAAGGGAAGGTAAAGTCCTCTGAAGGCGTGATCTGAAATGTAATAATTCAACCAGCATTTGCAGCAGCACCAGGATGCTCCTTTCATTGTACCGTGTAATTAACATTAATGCTGTGCCTGAATAGCTTCGTGAGTGACACTTAATAACAGGAAATGGTGTTTGAACTTCTCAGCTGAATATTGTGACTAACTGATCATCTTTTGCTGCTGTAAACATTTAATGAAGTGCATCTTTTCCTCCTAATAAGAGCTGACTTGATGATTTTTAGTCAAGAGATGAATAATGTACAGAGACATTTAAACGCCGTCTGAGCGTTGGCGCCTCCTCAGGTGACAAAACATTAAACTTTTAAAAGCCTAGATAATCAAACGGATTAGCTTGTTCCTTCTGGTGAATGCAATTTTCTGTAGCACTGTGCGTTCTAAGAGGTAAATAACAGGTTTGATTCTACAAGGAATTAGTAATTAGGAAGGAAAGCAGGGGCTCGACCAGTGTACATATATACTGTGTGTGTATATATATATATACAGACGGGGGACAAATTAAAGGAAAAACCTGAATAAAAGAGTGGAGAAACGTGAATAAACGGCCTTTACTGTCACCAGGTCTCAGTTTCACACCTATGGAAGATTATGGACCAACGTGTAAGATAATGCTCTCCACAACCATCTCCATAAAACCACATGTTATAATATAAACTTTCATCTTCAAATCTATTTAGTGATGTCTGTGACTGTCTCTGATGCTGTATGTCCTTTTGTTATGTCTGGCTATGTTTGTTTTTCTTTCTATCTGCTGTACTCAGGTCTCTTACAAAAGATATATATATATATATATATATATATATACTGTATATATGTATGTGTTTGTGTATTTTTATTTGACCTTTAAACTGAAAAGGACAAAATACCTTCATTATGGGAGCATTCATTTTCTGAAAGTAAAAGTATTTTTCAGAGATCCAGATTGTAAAATGTAAATGACATAAAATCCCAGTCTTCAGAGGCAGCTGAGGTGACCATGTAGGTGTTGGTTTTATTTTTGTACTGGTTCACAGCAGCATGAATGGATTTCACCTTCATCGTTCATTTCCTGTCTCCAGGTAAACATGCCGGAGCTGGCCTTGCTGCGCTTCGTGGTATTAGACGACGACTACATTGGAGATGATTTCATTGGCCAGTACAGTGTGGCCTTTGAGTGCCTTCAGCCTGGCTACCGCAATGTGCCCCTGCTGGGCATGGCGGGAGACCCCTTACCCCACACCACCCTGTTTGTCCACGTGGCGATCACCAACCGGCGAGGAGGCGGGAAGGCCCAGCGACGAGGTCTGTCGGTGAGGAGGGTGGGGAGGCGAGGGCGGGAGTACGTCACACTGAGGCACACTGGCATCAAGGTGGTGGATGAGACTTTCAAACCGGCCAGTGCCCCCCTCAAAGAGGCAACAGACCTGCGGGAGGATGCTCAGGTGAGAGGGAAAATGGGTTGGAATTGTCAAGCTATTAAATAAAATACATAGTTTGAATGCCAGTCGCTTGGGACGGGAGACTCAATAGACTTACTTTACTTAAAGTCAGTTTGCCCAAATCATAAAATATCAGTTCCTGTAGATGCGATGCTCTTGTATTGACATAACGCAGGGCAAATTTTAGAGGTGACGCAACTGCATACAAAGCCAAAGTCTAATCAATTTTATTTATATAGTCCAATATCACAAATCAACGATTTGCCTCAAGGGGCTTTACAATATGTACAGCATATGATACACACACACACTTAGACCCTCGATTCGAATGTCCGTCCCAGGACGGACAGACATGCAATAGATGTTGCTTGTACAGAATAGACCAATATAGTAAAACTACAGTATGGACAATCAGGATGACAAAATAGATTATATATATATATTGATATTGTAAACACATGAAGAATGTGGATCCGGGAGGTTGTCGAGCAACGTCAGGTGTCGCCAAATGTCAATGCAAAGACATGATAAGATGCAAATTCACCAGGGGCAGCATGAACTGACACGAAGATGCGTCAGAACGAGTTCAAAATGTTTCAATTAGAGCAAAAAGAGCAAAGTAATTCACTTATGAATGTGTTTCATAAACATACAGAAACGTTTCTGGTGAGTTTAGTCAAAGTCTGAGCTGCCAAACAATCACACACACAGGAACACTTCCAAACAACAGTAAATCATAATTTTGCTACTTTAAGCACCTTAATTGCCTCCATGAGCTGAGCCAAGATCAGCATACACCTGTCTCTTTCACCCCACACACCTTCAACTCGCCCCCCTGGGAAGGTGTACTGGAATGTACTTCATTTGGAATATTTTTATCTTCATTATATTATGGTAGAGGCAGAAATCTCATACACATACAACCAAAACTATCTGCATTGGATCCTCCTAGAGGTGAGTGAGAACACCAAACCAAATACTTTTTCTGGCACTTTGTGTTAAATTGGCTAATGTGGCAAACCCCAGCCAGGCAAGTTAAAAGAAATGCTAACAGCTGAGTCACAGCAGATCAGGTGTCACTCAGCTTTTGTATTTTTAGGCTTTGTTGATAAGATGTCTGGTTGTGAGGGTGAATTGGAGTAGCTTACATGATGGTGCTGAAATCAGACTCCACCTGAAACTTCTCTGTAGGGCAAATAAGAGAAAGAAAGAGGGAGGAGGAGGAGAGCCAGTGACAAAAGAAGAGTGGAGGAGGATTATAAAGCATCTATAAATACCAGCAAAAATAGAACCTGGTCCCACAGCACCCACCAGCTTATCACTGAATACAAACAATCTAGAGGTGGGCGATGTGAATAGAGTCCTCTTTCACGGAATATCTGTTTTTAGAGAGATATGTTATGAGATATAAAGTATGTGGACACCCCTAACCCTTTCCTATTTCAACATGATAATCCCCGTGCACAAAGCCAGATCCATAAAGAAATGTGTTCCCAGTTTGGTGTGGAAGAAGTTGACTGGTTTGCACAGAGCAAACCTGACCTTAATCCCATTCAACACCTCTATGATGAACTGGAACGTTGCTGTGAGCCAGTCCTTATCACCCAACATCAGTACCCAAACTCACCAATGCTCTTGTGGCTGAATGGGAGCAAATCCCTCCCAAGGCCGTCCCAGAAGAGTGGAGGCTGTTATAGCAGCATATTGTATGAGTAGTTTGATATTTTGGGAAATAAGTGTACTCGCTGTCATGAGGAGAGTTAGATGAGAAGATCAATACCACTCTCATGTCTGTGTGTTAAGTCAGGACGTGGTTAGCCTAGCTTAGCATGAAGACTGGAAGCAGGGGGACACGGCTAGCCTGAATCTCGTTGTATCTCGTTTCTTGTTTTATGTAAAAAAAGAAAAAGCTGTGGTATCAGAGGGAGTCGTGTGCTGTAACAATTTCTTGATGAACAACAGTTTATCCATCCACGTAGCACATGCGTGTAGCATCTCCGCTGGTCGCCTGGCAATCCCTCTGTGACGACAACTTCCTGGGAAGTCACTGTCTCAGATGGTGTTCACCAAGAAATAGTTACAGCACATAACGCCTCATAAGACCTCAAATGGTCATTTCTGTTTGTGTATGGATTACACAAAGATGGCATTGCCTTAACACCATCAACCCACCCACAGATGCAAGCAAAGACAAACCTGCTTGCAACAACATTGACCAAGACAGGCCTTACCATCAACATAGAAAAGACCAGGGTAATGCGCGTCAACAACACCAGCGATGACGCCATCCGACTGGAAGGAGCAGAGGTAGAAGACGTTAACACCATCACCTACCTTGGAAGTGTTGTGGGCAAAGATGGCGGGACAGATGCAGACATTCAAGCCCGAAATGGGAAGGCTAGAGCAGCTTTTGTTACACTAAGGCCCATCTGGAACTCAAACGAAATATGCCAAAACACCAAACTCCAGATATTCAACACCAACGTTAAATCAGTGCTGCTATACGGTTCAGAAGCATGGAGAATAATAAAATCCTCCACCAACAAAGTCCAGACCTTTGTCAACAAGTGCCCAAGAACCATTTTGAAAATACGCTGGCCACACACCATCAGAAATGTGTTCTCTGTGGGAGAAAACAAACCAAGAGAAAACAGACACCCAGATGAGGAAAAGGAAGTGGGGTTGCATTGGACATATCCTACGGAAGCCCAAAACCAATGTAACCAGACAGGCTCTAACCATGGGTTCAGACCGCTGCGAGAGCTTCAAAATTCACTCTGGCTGCCCTGCCAACTACACTGTAGAAAGATTTGTGAACGCTCTGACGTAGATGAAACAGGTGGCAAAATTCGTTCGAATGCTTGGTAACTAAAAACAACATGGGTGTAATGTTTGGGTGTCCACGTAGTTTTGGACATGTAGTGTAGATTTATGGATTAAATAACCGAAAGGGAATGTCTGGTTTTGGTGAATTCGGTAACCTGAAAAATCAAGGTATTCTATGACACTGATGTACCTGTATTTCCGAAATTGCCATAAAGCACTCCTGCTCATTCATTTGCAACATTTCCCACAATGGTTGAATAGCCTGCTCAGTATAAACGGTACAGCAAAATCCCTCTTGTCTCATGTATCACGCAACCCTGAAACAATCCCGCCCAATCACTCTGTCAGACACCCTCCCACACAAACCCACGCTTGCACACACACACACACACACACACTCAGTTCTACACAGAAACATATTCGCTAATTCACAAACGGCTTTTAATCTGCCTGCTTCCATCTCATTGTCCTTTCCCTTTCCCTCCGACTTGAATTTTCTCCTCCCCTCTCTCCCTGTCTCTCTGCCACGAGTCCAGCTGTGGGCTCATCTGCCACAGTCAGTTATTATTCATCATGCTTCTATTGCTGTATGTCTGTCACACACACACACACGCGCAGACACACTCACACTTCCACACAGGTGGGGTGTGATAATCGCTAGTCCAGTTGGGGCTCTGCCAGGTGTCAAATTGCGTTCAGTTAGACAGCAGAGGTTTCCATTCTAGTGCTTTTATGTGCAAAAACATATCTTTTACCTTCATTATGAAGTGACCCAAAATGGCATTTCAGCAGATTGACACATGACTCTTATTTTTTGTCCCTGTCAGATCTGCTAACCAACCCAGTGTTGCATCCTGACACACCTGCAGCAGTTGAAAAACACTCTAAATGCTGTGATTTTTCTGTTCCACATTTATGCCATATTGTCTTCTCTTTTGCCAAATGAGCTTAAGCAAAGGCTGATTTCACTGGATTAAAAGCGGCAATGACTGCCATATTGATTTAATTCACAAGAGAGACAGCAGAAGGAGGAGAAGTGTGTGTGTGTGTGTGTGTGTGTGTGTGTGTGTGTGTGCGTGTACGAGGTGTGTCAGCCTTTCTGACCTTTCCCAGCTTAGTTTTACAGCCGGAACTGTACATCTGATCTAATACTATTTTCTCTCTCCTCCTCTTCCTCCTCATCTCTCTCTCCGTGTCTTTTGCCATCACGCCGTTTCCAGAGCACCACCTCCAGTTTCAAAGAGCAGTGTGGGCTCCCCACGGTGGCCAAACTGAAGCAGTGCATCCAGAGCCTGGCCACGAGGCTGCAGAGCCCCGAGGGCACTATGGGGGCCACCATGGTGCTGAAGGAGGGCTACCCGTGTCTGGAGCCTCTGGTCAACCTTTCAGAACTGACACGCAAACTGCTCGCTGCCTACGACACGGTCAGTAAGACGAATGAGGATGGTGGCATGCGTGGTGTGCACAGACATGTGGTGGAGGGTAAACCTACTACAGCCTTGAGATTTGGCTTTGATATTTGGAGAGATGGAAAATGTCTACCGTTCAAAACAGGCACCAACATAATGCAGTCTGACCTCTCAAGTATTAAAAGAAAAATAATGCATGCTCTTCTGCAAATGTATTGTTTTTTACCTTGTGCGGATCGGAGTTCCACCTGAGAGTTTTGAATGCCAACATAAGGCTGGCAGTATTCTCTGTTTTTGTTTATTGTCAACAAAACTCTGTGAAAAGACCAAAACCAGCAATGAATTTAATCCTACGTACTGGAATTATGTGCATATTCTCAAAGCCTGATATATCTTCTTCCTCTGAGCCATAGAGCTCCATTGTTGTCCAAAAACACATTAAAAACACATCAATGAGCCGCACTGTTGCACTGGGTGACACGTTCCTTGATTACAATGAGTCAATCCCACATCCATCATAAATAGTCACCAGTGCACCAAATATGTATTAATCAGCGTCTGAAAATAGCCCCCAACTAATGCACTATTGACTCCTGTTTGAGAAACGCTGATAAAAACTACAGTGTCCATCTGTTTTAGAAAAACGATGAGCCTGTTTAAAAGATGAAGCTATATATTTGTGACCAGATTTATGTGTTCAGTAGGAATGAATGGGCTTGGGGTTCTTTCCACAGACACAAACTAAAACATTGTTGGTTTTTGTCTTTTCGTGGGATTTGCTGACGGTAAGAACAATGCTAAAAGTTTACAACCATGCCAGCCGCTTTGAGCTAAATGGTAATGTTGGCATGCTAACATGCTGACAACGACAACATGCTGATGTTGAGCAGGTATAATGCTTACCATATTCACTATCTTAGCAAGTTAAAATGCTAACATTTGCGAATTAGCACTCATAAAGTTAAAATGGCCTGTTTCATCGCACAGTGGCAGGTCTCTGCTTTGTGTTCACTTGGAAAATAAAACACAACTGGGTTAATAACACAACATGCACATTCATTTGCTTAGTTTACACAAAAGATCTTTTTGTAATTTTGTTTCTCAAGTTTGGTGAAAATGTATTCCATCAGAAAGTTTTAAATTTGGTTTTGTGATATCCAACACTGTGTTACTGAGTGTGCACACACATACCCACATGCAAATACACTGTCCTAAGGCATTAAATATGCAGAAAGACACTCCGAGGTGACATGCATGAAACACCCACACACACACACACACACATGCACGCACGCACATGTACGCACGCACGCACACGCACTCTGACTACCAGCTGTGTTTCCTCCTACTCGATCTCCTCTTGCATCAGATCAGGATGAATCTCTCCCACCTGTTTCAGCGCTCAGCTATTACACCTACACACACCTCAGTGCAGAGAGTGCCTTTTGTTTCGAACCATCACTCTGTGTTTGTGCACGTCACTGGAGCTAATGATGTTTGAGTGTGAACCCAGCAAATGTGAGCCCAGCAGGTCAGTGTCATGAAGCCACAGTTGGTGTGATCTCCAGTCGTACATCACACCTCTTCAGCCTTTCTGGGCGCACACAAGGCTTAGTCATCACACTCACCCTCCTCTCTCGCTCTCTTTTCTGCTGCCCTGTAGCCAGTCTTCTGTCCTTTCCTTCCCTCCTTCCATTTCTTTCCACAGCTTCTTCATTTAACTTTACGCTTTGTGTTGCTTTCCAACTCAGAGCATCCAAATCAATTCCACTTGTCCTTTTGCATTTCACTTAAACGTTAATTCTGATATTACAACTCGGGCCTTAATTTTTTTAGGTTTGGCCGTTATTTGTATTTGGTATAATGGCGTGCAATAAGATGATGACTAAAAGAAAAGGGCAAGAAACATGAGCGGTCAGATGATCAGATCCCATGTATTAAAACATATATGCAAATAGTAGAAAAACATATTTTTGTTTGGAGGCGGGGGACTTACTATACCCTAAGTTAGCTAAACTCATTTAGAAGAGAAACTAAAGTTAAACTGTAAAATTATTACCAAAACTGTCCGATGTAGACATCCATCACAGTTTAGACAGACCTCCTGGTTCAACTCTGACCTTCCGTACCTTGTGGATTATTATCAACATTTTGGTTGCACTCACTTGTGGTTTCACCTCCAAATAAAGTGGTTTTGGTGATCTGGGTAAACTGTTGGCTTGTTTACAACCTGTCTGATCATCTGACTCTCGTGTCTCTTGCTCGTTGGACTTCGTTGTAGCGATGTCACTGTGTTCCCAGGTCTCAGTCATGATTTTTGCGAG
The DNA here is from genome assembly GCF_020085105.1 of Siniperca chuatsi. Lineage (NCBI taxonomy): Eukaryota > Metazoa > Chordata > Actinopteri > Centrarchiformes > Sinipercidae > Siniperca > Siniperca chuatsi. The sequence goes on from NC_058053.1 coordinate 26,102,285, forward strand.
TACAGTGTTATCATAACCGATAGCAACAATTACCAAAACTATGAAAATAAGACCAAAGCTTTAATAAGCAGAAATGATCCTTTAACACCCTACAGTATATAATACTGCTATGTTCATTAATTTTCTTTTTTCAAAGACATGGAGGTTAGGTTGGCGACTATAAATTGGTCGTAGGTGTTAATGTGAGTGTTAATGGTTGTTTGTCTGTGCGTCACCCCCTTTGACCCTGCACAGAATAAGCGGGTACAGATAAAAGATGGACTGGTGGATGTTTCAGCTAGCAGCTCACTTCATTAAAATAAATATGATAAATAAGACTCACCCTGTTGTCAATATTGCACCTATTGAACCTTTATTTTCCCCTGATTATTAGTTTCAAAATAAAAAAAAAAGCATTTCCCCACATATTTATTTTGTATCTGCTTGTTCCAACACTTAATTAAAGCATTTTAATTCTTATCTCGAGTGAAATAATCAGAAAAAACACATAATGTAAGCTGCAACTAACAATTATTTTCATTATTGATTCATCTGACTATTATTTTTCTCGATTAATCAATAATAGCTTGGTCTATAAATTGTAAGACAATCATGAAAACCCCAAAATATAAAATTTACAGTGTTGTGTAAAAGCAGTAAATATTTACATTTGGGAAGTTCGAACCAGCTTTAATGAATTTTGAATTATCAAAATAGTTTCTGATAAATTTCCTGTCGATCCGTTTGATTAATTGACTAATTGTTTCAGCTCTGGTGCATTTTATGGATGCACCATTATATGAAATAAATCATTCAATACACATTTCCTTCATTTTCAGCCTGACATATTTGGTATTTTTTAGAAACGTCAGCACTCCTTGTACCATTTGAAATGAAACTCTCTGGCTTTGAACAGTGCTTGGCTTCACAGCACTGACTTTGCAATGAGCTGAATAAGTTAGGCACTAACTTTCTTCCTGTCTGTGCAGATGATTGCCGCCCAGAAACAGCTGATTGAGAACGCAGATGTTGTTCAGGAGAGGATCGCCCAGGTGCAGAGAGAAGGTAAAGTGCACAGGCCAGTGAGAGATGGATGAGTGGCTGGACTGGGTGACATGAGGTGATCATGAACTGAGTCTAAATGGTTTTTATGAGCGCTCATGAATAAAACAACTGCAGTACAGGATATGCCCAAATCCTAAAAAAAATCACCAAAAGAGCAAGTCTGACATGAACATCAAACAGCCGAACTTAATGAGGGCGACTCCTCAGAGAATGAGTCTGTCAGTAAACAACATAACAAGTGGAGATACAGTACTTGCTGATGATTTGGACTCTCCCAAACGTTTGTCAGTATGGAGTTCTAATTAGAAAAAACCAAAGGCGCTCTCGTTTTTGTACTTGCTGAATTGACGATCCATTGAGACACACATTTTCAAAAAATATCCAGCAAGTATCTCTGGTTGAAATGTTGTTTACAATAAATCTGCTCTTGTAACACACTGCGGTTCTGTCTTACATTAATATTTTGGATTTTCTAAACAGTTTCAGCTGTAATGCAGCAGTATGACAGCTGTGCATTTATAGTGAAAACACAAGCATCTACACAAACCAAAGCTGTGTATTTTAAAACCCTCTCACTGCATTCGATGACTCATGACCTTTGACTGCCAATATAAATGTCACGAGGATGGTGCTTTTGCATAAATATGTAAACCCGGTATCTGACAACCAACCCATCAAGACATGCTGTCGACACTTGCCCTGAGATATTTGTGTTAGTCACAAAAATAATTCAGCCCTGACACTTATATTTCACCGGAATTTGAATTGTTGATGTCAACCCACCCCTGTAAACTGAAGCTAAGCTCCTGTTTGTGTTTTGCAGGCATGGACTTCCATGAGGATCTTTCTCGGCTTGGGGAGAAGGAGGGACTGAAGGGACGCAAGCTGAGCAAAGCTGTGGAGAGTTTCACCTGGAACATCACTGTGCTCAAAGTACTGCAAAGCAAAACAAAAATATTAAAACTCTCAGATTTTATAGGAATGGTGGCAGTTAAATATCTGTACTTATTACTTTTTCCCCCCTTCTGTTTTATGGTAATTGTGACACGTCTGAGACTCATTGGAAAGGAGAATCAAATTTAATCAGAATTCATAAATCTGCTGTAAATTTATTTTGAAAGACGTTTTCTTCTCTGTTTGATTTTAAAAGAAGAGTTCAATCTTTTTGCTTGCTGTTCATCTAACAAAGTACAGTAGTGGACACACATCTCCAGCTTTCTACACAAAGTTGAATGCAATAAAGAGGAGCAAACTGTCTTCATGGTTCAGCTAAAGCTAATAGCAATCAGTCATAGTAAATTCAAAATGGTTATTAATTGTTCTCATTGCTAAATTAGGCCCTTCCTCTTATTTCCTTTTGGCATTCATCTGTTGCAATTCCTTATCATTGCAATGAAATGCTCTGTTAAGTTTTGAACTGATCACTTTAATTGTATCACCAAGTTAGCTTTGGCTTCTTTGCAATGAATGTAAACTATAGAATTGTCCCCCATTAACTGCATTTAACTCAAGATGGTGCTGTGGTTCTGATGTAAAGAAAAGGACAGATGAAACCTGCCTGTGTACTTATTGATGGAGTATCAAATTCGCTCAGCACTAAATAATTGTCACTAGATTACTTTTATTATGTGCATTTTGGATCCCTGTACAAGCTGACATGAACCAGGAAGATGCAACGATTCAGCTCTGTGCATGTTTACAAAAACATTTATTTTTGATCATTTGGTTTTAAAATTTCAGGATTTAGTTTTTTGAAATATCCTTAATAAAACTTTAAAGCTGCTATAATAATTTGCTAATAATGCTCTTGTCAACCTCGTTTACAGCCAGAGCAGGCAGCTGTTTTCTGTACACTACCTGCCCAGCACAAAGCAGTACCTAGCTGGTGAATAAAGTGGAGCATCTTACAGCTGTGGCCAAAAAAATTCATTAATGCAGCTTTAAATCAATTGCTAAAGATCTCTGCAGTTGTTCAAGACTAGTCTCCTGCCAATCACATCCCAGGAAACAATCCCAGCTAACAATCTCCTGTAAAACAGAAATAAATGCTAAATGTTGAAATTTACTGCAAGCTCATGTGTCTCCCTGTGTGCTGCAGGGTCAGAGCGATCTGTTACGGGGAGCTAAGATGGATTCCCTGGATGCCCTGAGGCAGCTGGCCCTGGCATGTGAAGCCTGTGGACTCACCTCCTCCTCCTCTTCCTCCAACTCCTCGTCCTCCACCTTCTCCACAGCCGAGCTGCACTACTCCTCCCACCCCCTGTCTGGCCGCCGAAGCAGCACACACGGCAACGGGCGCATCTGACATCCCCCCTCCCCCCCGTGTCCAAAGATGAAAAGTGTGGACAGAGTAATTACCGAGGAAAACAGAGATGAGGAGATATGAGAGCGAGGAAGACAGAAAAAAAAAGTGCAGGTGTTAAAAGCACCACAGGAGACGGAGGATTTTCTTTCCGGCAGAGTGTATCCCTTTATCCAGTGCAGTAAGTGTCTAGACTAGCCTAGACCAGAGCAGTATATCTGTTAAAGCCTTACAGTGAGCTCAATTTATCACTGAGGGTCCAGCCTGCAGAGAGGCTTTTCATGAATGTCGTAACTCCGAGGTGGAGAAGCAAAGAAAGACACTCCACGCGGGTGCTTGAACTTGTGACATCTCCTGCTTATTCTTTCTGAGAGAAAATATGTGACTCAACATTGTAACTCATCGTAAGGGTTTTCCCTCGTTAGAGAGGAAATCATAGACACCAGAATAATTTGTGACAACGGGGCTGTTGTGGAGCTGATGTTTACGGTCCTGTTGGTGTTTCATTTCAGAGGTAGAATGCAGGATGGAGGTGATATAGACCTGATGGGACGAGTTATTCTCTGCCTCAGCATTTCAGCTTGTCCCTTGGGAAGGCAACAAGATTACCTGTGTGTGTTTACAGCGCTGCAAATGGTGGAAAGGGAAAGGTGCTATACAGTAATAGATTGACTGATTGATTGACAGGATGTGACCCACAAAAACACACACAGGTAGAGAGTGACTAATTAAAGTAGCCTGGATAACTAACTTGGTTTAAGACAGATGTCACATAAAGTAGGTTGCACAGTAAATGAGAGTTCTTGATGTCAACATGAAACCTGATTGGCTGAACGCACCCCTTGTCTTTGGTCTTTATACTTGAAAAACATGGCCACTGTTATGGCGACTTTGAAATTTCATTGAATTTAAGACGAAAAATGGACCTTATCTAAAGTACCAACAGTAATTAATGAGGTTTGGGAGTTTGGAGAGGTGTAAAGTCACCTTTTACCATTTGCTGATTTATCTAATTGACTCCAGACTTCAATCTCTTAGCAAACACTGAGCTCTGGAGCTCTTGTCTGGTCTGTTTAAATGCCTGAAATAACTCCACAGATTAGTTGATACATGCATAAAACCCACAAAGACCCATCAGAGGTTCATTGTTTTACACATTTGACAGATTCCGAGGATTAGTACACTTTCTAAACTTTAACTAGAGTACATAAAGATCCCCTTGCAACTCTGAGCACACACATTTCCTCATCTAACTGCTCTATTCATGTACTGTGTGAAATAACCGGCAGAAGCACGCACACACAGGGTCTTGTTATCTCCACCTGATGGCCTTTGAGTCTGTCATGTTTATTTGGAGAGGGGACAGCTGAAACACGAGGAGTGAAGAGACACGGTAATTGGAGAAGTTGTGGGTGTGTGTTGACACTGTAGTACTGCTGTAGTACATGTGTGGATCACATAACCTCCTCACTATACCGACATGTGGGGTAATGGACACTCGGGTCTGTATGTTTGTGTGTGTGTGTAGAAAGAACACATTCCTGCAGCATTGATGAAGTACACTGTATTGATGTAGCAATAATAATAGTGGTACATTACAAGAAAGTCAATGAGGCTGTATAACTCAATGTGTACTGACTGAAGGATAGAAAACAATATAACTAACTTTATGGCTCAACGTGTATGAAAACAACTACAAAAATGGTGTCCAGCAGGTGCTACTGATGATGGCTCGTAGTTGTGCTTACCTGTCAGTGATGGCGTTCCTCTTGGCCTTTGAGTGTAACTGTGTGTTTCTTGTTAACGCAGGAAAACACCTGATACTTGTTCTTTTAACTCAGCTTTTGTACTCATATTCTTGTATCTTGTAATGCTGCGTTTAAAGTGATGCTAAGCAACACACAGGACTAAGCTAACCAGATTAGATTTACCTCCTTGAATATTGTCACATGTCACTTATTCTGTAGTGAACAAAATCGTATCTCCAGTGTTGGTAATTTTTCAGGCTTTATAATGAGTTGAAGGATTACATGTCTCAAAATGCATCATCATCCAGCTTAAACAAGGCTGTTTTCTTTAGTTTCCAAGAAATTAACGATTTGTGAGATAAAAGGTTTTCATCTGACAAGAATGATGTCATTTAAAAAAGACCAAGTAAAGCAGGTGTGTTTGAAAAGGTTCAGTTTGATTCACGAGTATTCATAATCTAGTGCACCGTAGGTATTTTTCAAACGGTGGCTTTGAACAAATGTATTTCCACCTAAATCTGCTGCAAACTGTGTGAACAAAGCAGGCGTGAGGCTAACAAGCAACTGGAGAGAACTTTTGAATAGTAGACATTTTGAATGTTAATTCTGCCCTTTGAGAGAGGCAGGAAGGTGGACCAATAAGAGACGGGGATCACAGCTGAACATCGGAACAGATCAACCCAGCTGGTGGCATTTTGCAGTAGACAGGATGTAATGAGAAACACTGAAACATGGGGATGACACTGAGGTTTACTAACTTGTTTAGTCCCTCTGAAGTGCTTGTGCAGGACTACTGAATGTTCTGAATGACAGCCCATATTTTTGTACACTGTTTTGTTGCCTTTCATTTATCTACACATTCCTTTCCTTCTTTAATACTATTAGCCTCTTTCATACCTCCACTTTTCTCCATCCTCCTGTTGTTCCTGCTGCTCTTCCAGAGGCTCCAGGTGGGGAGTAACAGAGCTGATGTACTGAGTCATAGCCTCAGGAGGAGGTTGACCTAATAACATTTCCATGTGAGTGTTTTTTTTTTGTTTTTGTTTTGTGTGTGTGTCTGAGAGATGGCATATGCTTCTAAAAGTAGAGGCCATATATTGAAGAGAGAGCAAAGGTTGAAGGATAGAAGAAGAAGGGGCTGATATTGGATTAACTTTTGGTTGCATGTGTGGTTGGCTGGGCACACCTGCAGAGCTTCATAATTGGCTGTGAGCAATAGACGGAGTGACAGCACCTGCTGCTTTGGTCTATTAATAACACTCTGACTCAGTGGTGGCATTGGGTTGTGTGTATATGCTGGTGTGCTTATGTCTGTCATGATACCATGGTGCCCTAATTCCCGACCTGATGATGCAAACTGGCTCTACATACACAGTCACTGCCAAACTATTTGCCATATTTCCTCTTAAATGCACTGAAGCAGACAGCAGCTTCAGGAGCTATTTGGATCTCCACTGGCCCTGAGTGGCATGCTCATGCTTATGAAAGCTACAATTTGCATCGCCCTCTCTCAGAGATCTGCTTACCTGCAGGGAGGATCTCTCTGCATTAATGATGCATTATCTCCAGTTAAACAAACCGCAGTATTAGCTTTCTGTGTTCTGGTTTACACGCCTGCTGACACGGGGAATACAAGTGGGTCAAAGAGCGGACAGGCGATGGGACTTACTGTACCTGAGGAGACACGGTGAAGATGGCGGTCACAGGGTTTACCTTTTTGTAGGCGAACATAAGGGGTCAGGTTTCAGTATTGGGATCTTTTCTAGTTAAGTTCAACCTCATTCTCAGTGTCCTGTCCTCTTCACAAGCCTTGCATGAATTGACAGGCAGATAAACTCCATCCCCAATTACTATACTACCATACCGCCAGCAGAGGGTGCTAAATGACAAATAAAAATGACACACGCACACTCAGAATAATTCATTAGGTACATACTGTATTTACAGAGAAGATCTATGGTAGACAGTGATGACTGTGCTGATGCATAAAACGACAGCAACATGTAATAACTGAGAAAAAATGGCAGCTTGTTATTTGGGTGGAGACTGACCTTTGCATTACGTCAGGAAGATACAACGCCTGAGCCACTAATTTGTAGCCAGATGATCCAAAAGGACCATACCTGTGTTTTTGCATGATTTAACCTACTTACTTCAAATCATTTACTGTACACTTGCAATAGCAAAACATACCATTGTATTTGAAATGTATAGATTGGATGTGCTTTTATTACTTTCCAGGCAGCTAAGCTTGCAGACTTGCTTAAAGTAAATCCATTTCAGTGAACATCATTCCCAGGTTTATTTTTGTTATCATATTGTGGTGATGCAAATGAAGGCAACTGAATTTCTGTGGTATGCACTAGATACCGTTTTAAAGCCTTTTATATGCAAGAACCTACCACCTACTGTCTGGGTCTGAATTTCTAGCAATAGTGCTCATCAGTGCGACACTGCACAGTAACAAACTCTGTCTGAGCTTCTCAGCAGCTCATGATTTCGCCACAGCAGCAGATTTGTCAAATTAATTCATACTTTCCGTTGCATTAGCACACAATGTCACTGTCATAAGAATAAAACTGAGCATGATGTTCACTGTGATGGATCACCTGTCTCTAGCAAGTTTTACAACCCTAGAGGCTGCAAAGATTTGGGAAACATTCAGCAGTAAGGAAAAGCATATTTGCAGAAAATGAATTGAACTTGCAGAAACACCAGTACGATCCTTTAAACATTCAAAAATAAAGTTTTAGGTACGAAGCATTTTCTTGTCCTCTCCATGCCTCTCACACTCTGCTTCATATGTCACTGCACTTACCTTACCTGATGATATGTTTACCTCTGCAAAAGGCACAGCGGTCAGCCACTCAATACAGTCCTTTACTATGATGTTCAGTATATTGTATCTCATTTGTAACCCAATGCTGCACCCTGATCCCCGAAGTGTGGACTTCTGGACTTCCCTTTATATCCTTAGAAGTGAAACAGATCTATGTAAAGCTCTGTCTCTCACTGTGGTACAATTTCAAGTTTTGAGTTTGAAGGATGGGAGTGGTATACAGATCCGTGCTAAAGAGCAAGGTGTTGCATTGGGGTGCATTGTATCTCTGTTACCCATGTGTCTTAACCTAGAGCTAGCTCTCTGTGCTCTTCAGTGTGTGATGCTACCTATCTTTGCAGACCAGTGGTCAAATAGCGCTTAACATTCATTTGAATAATTGGAGAGTTGTTTATACCTGTCATAGTGATGTGGACAAAGTTGTGTAAAACACTTGGAAATGTGTAAAGGTATTTTAGGTTCTATATTACCCGTGGCATCTGCAGTGTCTGTGTTGGCCTGTGTCTACACCGCCGACCTTTAATCCAGTGTTGTTCCCTCTTGTTTTTGTAAAATTAAAAAAAAAGACCAAAAGAAGAAAAATATTTATTGAAAGTGTGTTTTAAAAACCATAAATAAATATAATTAATTAAATGGACCTTGCTTTTATTTTGAAAAGCTACTGTGTTTTCTATCTGACAAGTAATCAAATATAACAAGAGTATGTATCCCAGACTAAATAAAGTTATCTTTTCCTGACCAAATCCTCTTGTCGCCTCTAATTTATCTCACACCGTCTCTGTGTCCCGATGCTGTTACGTGTATACCTGCCGTCTCTTTTCTGCGTATTTGTTCTCAGGCTTGTTCAGGCTACGGAGCCCCCCTGGGGTCAGCTGAGGGAAAAAAAAAGAGCCATGTGTAAGTGTGTAGCACTTTAAAAAGCTGACAGGTTTCGCACCAAAGTGCTTCACAAAGACAGACATATATGTATACACATACAAGCATAAAGGCATATACAGATGTTGTGGAAATGAAGCAAGATTAAAATCTGCCAAGTAAATCCAGTTTATGTAGATTTAAGGCTATGTTGTGTTTTGCTTTTTCAGCTTTCATTATGTAATGTTGTATGTATCACCGTTGAAATGCTCCATTCTTGTTCTCTGAAGAAAGAAGTCGTTTGCCAATCCGAGAGCACGGTTTATAAGCACGCGTACAGATTTATAAACCGAGAGTACAGATTTACACATGGCTCTTTTTTTTCTCAGCTGACTCCGGCTGGGCTCTGTAACAGTTGTACTGTTACACTCACATGCTGCAACCTGTGTCTAATACGCCCTTTGCAATAAAGCAAAACATATTTAAAGGATACAGGATAAAAGAGTATTAAAACTTGGCTCTTTTTTTTTTTATATAGTTTTGGCCATCATCCCTCTTGGTAATAATAAGATTATACTGTGCTGATATCCCTAATAATTAGTGTGACAGGTAGATTGGGGTTTCATCATTTGCAAGTAACTACATTTAAAAGCAGAGTAGGGATTTCTTCTTTACTTCACCCACTGTTCCTAATTGCATGGCCTCAGATCTTCTACAAATTGTCAACATGTCTCTTCTCTCAGGTGTGAAAGGGCCCTGAAAACTGCAGTCATCAAGCCACTCTTAAAAAAAGAACAATCTAGACGCTTCACTACTGAACGATTATAGGCCGATATCAAACGTCCTGTTTATAAGGAGGTTTATAAAATCTATATAAAATCATTGAAAAAGCAGTTTTTCAACAGCTGAACAACCTCTTGGCATTAAACAGCTGTTTTGATGTCTTCCAGTCAGGTTTTCGAGCACACCACAGCACTGAGACTGCTCTTGTAAAAGTCTTTAATGACATCCACTTAAACACAGACACTGGCAGAATTTCAGTCTCGGTATTATTGGATCTCAGCGCTGCAGTCGACACGGTCGACCACAACATATTACTAAACCGACTGGAAAACTGGGTGGGACATTCTGGCACAGTATTAAACTGGTTTGAATCCTGCTTATACTTGTATTAATCAGCTCCCTCTCAACCAACTGCAAATCAAATGTAGAATCTTGCTCTAGCCTACTTTTACTTTTAATACTTTAAGTACATTTTCCTGAATATACTTAGACCTAGATACTTTTCCTTTATTAACATTTTCACTGCAGGACTTTTACTTGGAATGGAGTATTTTTACAGTGTGGTTTTAGTACTTTTACTGAAGTAAATGATCTGCGGCCGTCTAGTACTGTTACAGAGTGATGTTTCCTTTACACAAACAGTCTTTGGCTGAATACAGTCAGCACTGTAAACATACCGTTTTATTTCAGCCGTTATAAGGAATTACTGTTAATTAATAGCATCAGTTTATATAATCTGCTGCCGGTGATGTTTGTTATTTTAACTGACAAGCTAAATGTTGTGTACAGTCTTCACTTTAAAAAAAAAAAAAAGTGATGTGAGTGAGGAGAAATAAATGTTTAGATTAGCAGCGTCAGAGTTTAATCCGGGTACTTTGCCGAGCGAGAAATTCAAAACAGTGCTTTCAGTTGGAAAATCCTCCATATTTTAAACAAACCCGCAGGTTAGTCAAAATGATTCATGTAATTGCTATTGTTGTGCACTGAAACTGTGTGTCTGTGACAATATTATCAACATTTTGCGTTAGCTAACTTTATGTTTAATCTCCAAATAAAGTGGTTTAAATGAGATAATATGTACTAAACTGTTTGTTTACAGTCTGTCTGATCGTCTGACTTGCATTTCTTTGCCCTGCAGTGTAGCAATACCATGTTTCCACATCCAAGCAGTTACTTTGGTGAGTAACAGTTTCCCATAACTGATAGAAATGAGCATTAAAATAAGACCCTGAATTGTAATAAGCCACGGTTTTCCTTTAAAGTGCCAATGCTTCGCCACTCTTTTGCTCTGCTGGGCTGCACTGGTCATTGTTCATACAGTATATCAGTTCATTAAGAAGCTTGCCTGCCAACACTTCCAATTATGTCATCATGGGAAGAAATCCATTTTGCATCACCTTCCTTCTTCTTTGAGGTTTTGGTAAATGGACTGTACTTGTATAGCGCCTTTCTAGTCTTCCGACCACTCAAAGCGATTCACACTACATATCACATTCACCCCATTCACACACTGATGGCAGGCGCCAACTGCTCATCAGTACAACAGAGCAATTTGGGGTTCAGTGTCTTGCCCAAGGACACTTCGACATGCGGGCTGGGGGAAGCCGGGATCGGACCGCCGACCTTCTGATTAGGGGACGACCCGATCTCCAAGCGTTTTACAGCAGTTGGCATCCTTGATGTTTCATTACTGCCTCCTTCTGGATTCAATCTTTCTCAATGTCGTGTACACAGTCTAGTAACTCTCATAAAACCAAGTAGCCATTTTTCTGCCCTCCACACTAATATACTTTTTACACTGGTCATTGCTTATTTGCCCTGTTTTCTGCACGTTACCAGATTACGCTCCACCACCTTCCCCGCTGCTGCTACTGCTGTTTGGGACTCTTTTTCTCTGTCGGTTGCCTTATCAGCTGTGGCCATCATCTTGGGACCAGAGTGAGCTGGGGACAGCTGTTTCGCTTCACCAAGGCCAAGTATTTGCTGCTTGCTCTAACATGCTTATCAGATGTTGAGTCGATGTTTGTGTGCTTGGTGATATCAGTAATGTATTGTGAGTAAGTAACGTTGCTGGCTGTTTTATTTCTCTCCTGCAGATCTGCTTGTGTGTCATGTCTTGTGCTGGCTGCTACCTCTCTTGCTGTTGCCCTCGTGCTGTATTTGCATTGGCATAAATTGCTAATTGCTCTCTTGTAGTGGCTGAGCTTAATTTCTCTGGGATGTTGTCTGGCATGTGCATTATGATGCTTTAACGCAGTTGATTAAAATAGTCCTTAAATAGTTTTGTGAATGTTGTTTGTTTAGTGTTCCCATTGAGGCACTGTTAACAGTCTCTAGCAGTGGGTGATGTATATTGGCTTTACATAGCTTCACAGCCCATTCTCTTATTTTTCTGTAATATTGGCTTTATGGGTAGGTTTTGACAAAGCTTTACAGAAATATTTAATCTCAAAAGCAATTGGTTCATGCAACAGTTTGCCTTTCTATTCTTCATACAGTATCATAAACGTCTGAGCTACCTTACGGCCTCTGCTGCCAGGGCCGTATTCATACATTTTGTACATGTTCTTTGTTCATATGCTTGATAACTGTCTGCTGCATGACTGGCATGTCATAGCCCACTGTTACATATCAAGCGGATTGCTAGATTTAGATTTATTCCTCTCAGTTTGTTAGATACTAGAGCCCATGTTATTGACCAATATTGGCTTATTTAAGATATGATCATAAGTAACAATAAACTGCAGTACAGAAATGTTCTACACAGGTTACTGGTGTATAAATCTACTTAAGTAAAAGTTATCATGCCCCCTTTTTAGAAAACCTTGTTGAGATCTGTCCCATATAAAACAGAGTTCAAACTACGTTCTTTTAATCAGAAAAATTGGAAATGGTCATGGAATATACAAATAAAATTAAGATAGACTTCTCTGCAAATGGCTCCACATTTGGCCAGTCCCGATAGTGACCTAACTTCTCTCAGATCTGTTTTTCCGTGCGAGGTCTGAGGTGGCTCCTATGCTGTTAATGATGTAACTCTGTATTGCCAGGAGGGGGAGCCAAACATCAAGCTATTTTACTTTGGGTCAATCTCAAAATCCTCTCATAGGTTAACCAGGTAGTTCAGTCCAAATCATTTATTTACATCACTATCTTTAATGCCAAATCTGGCAGAGTTATGTCCATTTTTATAAGTTCTATATATTCAGTTTATATTGTGTTTCGGCACAATTCATTTGTGCAAATACATATTTTTTAGATCACTTTTTAATAGTGATGTGTGGAATCATGAATGAACACTTACAAACGCTGTTTCTTTATTCCAACATTTGCAGGAAGTTGCATATCTTGCTTAACAGTTTATATTAAGGCTGCAACTAGCAGTTATTTTCGTTATTGATTAATCTGCTGATATAATAGCAAGTGTATATATAAAGTATGTATAAATTCCCAGAGCTGATGTTGACGTCCTCAAATAGCTTGTTTTGTTGGACCAACAGTCCAAAACACAAAGCTATTCAATTTACAATGATATGAAACAGAAGCTTCAAGTCCTGAGAAGCTGAAACCAGCACATCTGGCTATTTTTACTTGACTGGAATGATTAATCGTTAGCAAAACAATTGCTGATTAATTTTCTGTGGATCTACTAGTCATTTCAGTTCTTGTTTATATGATTGCTTGTGAGCTGAATGCCTCAGTTTTTCCGGCATGTTGTGTTATGTGGAGTGTTTTCGTTTTCTTCAGAATCACTTCCCCAAATACTGATTGAAAAGATTATCTGCGCTGGATTATAGGCGATGGACATGTTTAAAGACTGTCTGCCTGTCGATGGACACATTCCATGTTAAATGGATTGTAATGAATGTGGATACGTATACTACAGTTCACATATCATCAAATAAGAACTTAACAAGCCTGGCCATCAGACATGTCTGTTAATGCTGTGATGTATTGTCTCTTATCTAGGTTGAAGGGCAGTACAGTGTCATAGTCGCTGTATCTGCCCCCCCTTCTCTCCCTCAGGAAGTGTTGGGCAGCAGATGGGAGGTGATGGAACTGTGTGGTAGTGTAGGCGGTGACATGACAAGCTGTCAGGCCCTAATGGAGGCTAACATCTGGAGGTTGTTGGCCACGTCACTTCTTGCCTGCCAGCAGGGTCTTCTAGCCTGGGGCCAGAAGCCACCCTGAGGGACATGCACCGAGGGCCAAACCTGGGCCTCTGTGACAGGAAGCAGCAGCATTAATGCTGTACGTACAGCAGGAGTCACTTTGCCTTCTACCGTGAAGTGAAAGCAGAAAAATCAAGCTTGTGTTGGGGGTAATATTGACTGAGCTGCAGAACATAGTGTCAGAGTAGAAACTGGTCAAAGTGGGTCAGTGTGCATGTACTGTATAGGGCTCAAACACTGGTAGAAAAATAAATTTAGTTTGAAGCTACATGGCTCTGCAGCTTGGGAAGACATTATGAACCAGCTTTCTCAGTGTATTTATCACAGTAAACAGCTGTGACAGACCACAAATAGACCATCATAAGAAGTCTTTGGTGAGTGGGTGGTGTAGGCGCGACTACATGCACAGCAGGATAATACAGGGCCCGTTAAAACTGTTAGTGCCATTGAGGCACTGTGCTATTAGCGCTTCATGCTCGCCTTGAGCATCCAAGAAGCAAGTGCCTCTTCTAGTTTAATGACAGCCCTCACCCAGAGGTAATTTCACTGTGATTAAGGCAGGAGAAAAAAAATCATGTCTTCAAAGTCTCCAAATTGCATCTTATTTATCCACCTTTTAACTAACTACAAAAGGCAGACAGACAATGGCACTGCATGTTTCTACCTCTCCAGGCGAACAATTATACTTCAGACATTATCTGGTCCATCGTTTTATGGGTATTAAATATGGCACCCAGGAGATTTCGCAGAGTGAAGCTTTGATGGAAAAGTTTAGATGAAATAAATTAGATTTTTTTTTTAAACTTCTTTAAATTTATAATTTTTTTCACAGACCACCTTTCACCTGCCTGCTGCAAATAGGCCTTTTGGTTTAGTTTTAATGCCTCATCTTTGGGCGGAGCATTTTCTGAGTTAAAATTTTGACACATGCTTTGTATTAGGCCTTTCCTCCATTGTCAGACTTTTTTTAAAATCATGCTAGCGTTGTGGCTCAAGGGATGGCAATGTCTCTCTGTTGGTTGGTCAGTCCACCACTTTGGTCCAGACTTAAATATCTCAACAACTGTTGAAGGGCTTGCCATGAAATTTGGCACAGATATGCATGGTCCCCAGAGGGCGAAGCCTACTGACTTTGATGATCCCCTTACTTTTCCCCTAGCACCACCAGCACGTCAAAGTTTTCACTTATCCTTTGAAATATCTGCACATCTACATAATGGATTGGCACAACATTTTGTACAGACATTCATTGTTCCCAGACAATGTATCTTAATGACATTGGTGACCCTGACATTACTTTAGCGCCACGATGTTGACATTTGTGGTTTTGAGTGAAATGTCTCAAGAACTGTTGGATGGA